>NC_140084.1:52076930-52083905 GCF_964194135.1 Talpa europaea
GGGTTAGGGTTAGGGTTAGGGTTAGGGTTAGGGTTAGGGTTAGGGTTAGGGTTAGGGTTAGGGTTAGGGTTAGGGTTAGGGTTAGGGTTAGGGTTAGGGTTAGGGTTAGGGTTAGGGTTAGGGTTAGGGTTAGGGTTAGGGTTAGGGTTAGGGTTAGGGTTAGGGTTAGGGTTAGGGTTAGGGTTAGGGTTAGGGTTAGGGTTAGGGTTAGGGTTAGGGTTAGGGTTAGGGTTAGGGTTAGGGTTAGGGTTAGGGTTAGGGTTAGGGTTAGGGTTAGGGTTAGGGTTAGGGTTAGGGTTAGGGTTAGGGTTAGGGTTAGGGTTAGGGTTAGGGTTAGGGTTAGGGTTAGGGTTAGGGTTAGGGTTAGGGTTAGGGTTAGGGTTAGGGTTAGGGTTAGGGTTAGGGTTAGGGTTAGGGTTAGGGTTAGGGTTAGGGTTAGGGTTAGGGTTAGGGTTAGGGTTAGGGTTAGGGTTAGGGTTAGGGTTAGGGTTAGGGTTAGGGTTAGGGTTAGGGTTAGGGTTAGGGTTAGGGTTAGGGTTAGGGTTAGGGTTAGGGTTAGGGTTAGGGTTAGGGTTAGGGTTAGGGTTAGGGTTAGGGTTAGGGTTAGGGTTAGGGTTAGGGTTAGGGTTAGGGTTAGGGTTAGGGTTAGGGTTAGGGTTAGGGTTAGGGTTAGGGTTAGGGTTAGGGTTAGGGTTAGGGTTAGGGTTAGGGTTAGGGTTAGGGTTAGGGTTAGGGTTAGGGTTAGGGTTAGGGTTAGGGTTAGGGTTAGGGTTAGGGTTAGGGTTAGGGTTAGGGTTAGGGTTAGGGTTAGGGTTAGGGTTAGGGTTAGGGTTAGGGTTAGGGTTAGGGTTAGGGTTAGGGTTAGGGTTAGGGTTAGGGTTAGGGTTAGGGTTAGGGTTAGGGTTAGGGTTAGGGTTAGGGTTAGGGTTAGGGTTAGGGTTAGGGTTAGGGTTAGGGTTAGGGTTAGGGTTAGGGTTAGGGTTAGGGTTAGGGTTAGGGTTAGGGTTAGGGTTAGGGTTAGGGTTAGGGTTAGGGTTAGGGTTAGGGTTAGGGTTAGGGTTAGGGTTAGGGTTAGGGTTAGGGTTAGGGTTAGGGTTAGGGTTAGGGTTAGGGTTAGGGTTAGGGTTAGGGTTAGGGTTAGGGTTAGGGTTAGGGTTAGGGTTAGGGTTAGGGTTAGGGTTAGGGTTAGGGTTAGGGTTAGGGTTAGGGTTAGGGTTAGGGTTAGGGTTAGGGTTAGGGTTAGGGTTAGGGTTAGGGTTAGGGTTAGGGTTAGGGTTAGGGTTAGGGTTAGGGTTAGGGTTAGGGTTAGGGTTAGGGTTAGGGTTAGGGTTAGGGTTAGGGTTAGGGTTAGGGTTAGGGTTAGGGTTAGGGTTAGGGTTAGGGTTAGGGTTAGGGTTAGGGTTAGGGTTAGGGTTAGGGTTAGGGTTAGGGTTAGGGTTAGGGTTAGGGTTAGGGTTAGGGTTAGGGTTAGGGTTAGGGTTAGGGTTAGGGTTAGGGTTAGGGTTAGGGTTAGGGTTAGGGTTAGGGTTAGGGTTAGGGTTAGGGTTAGGGTTAGGGTTAGGGTTAGGGTTAGGGTTAGGGTTAGGGTTAGGGTTAGGGTTAGGGTTAGGGTTAGGGTTAGGGTTAGGGTTAGGGTTAGGGTTAGGGTTAGGGTTAGGGTTAGGGTTAGGGTTAGGGTTAGGGTTAGGGTTAGGGTTAGGGTTAGGGTTAGGGTTAGGGTTAGGGTTAGGGTTAGGGTTAGGGTTAGGGTTAGGGTTAGGGTTAGGGTTAGGGTTAGGGTTAGGGTTAGGGTTAGGGTTAGGGTTAGGGTTAGGGTTAGGGTTAGGGTTAGGGTTAGGGTTAGGGTTAGGGTTAGGGTTAGGGTTAGGGTTAGGGTTAGGGTTAGGGTTAGGGTTAGGGTTAGGGTTAGGGTTAGGGTTAGGGTTAGGGTTAGGGTTAGGGTTAGGGTTAGGGTTAGGGTTAGGGTTAGGGTTAGGGTTAGGGTTAGGGTTAGGGTTAGGGTTAGGGTTAGGGTTAGGGTTAGGGTTAGGGTTAGGGTTAGGGTTAGGGTTAGGGTTAGGGTTAGGGTTAGGGTTAGGGTTAGGGTTAGGGTTAGGGTTAGGGTTAGGGTTAGGGTTAGGGTTAGGGTTAGGGTTAGGGTTAGGGTTAGGGTTAGGGTTAGGGTTAGGGTTAGGGTTAGGGTTAGGGTTAGGGTTAGGGTTAGGGTTAGGGTTAGGGTTAGGGTTAGGGTTAGGGTTAGGGTTAGGGTTAGGGTTAGGGTTAGGGTTAGGGTTAGGGTTAGGGTTAGGGTTAGGGTTAGGGTTAGGGTTAGGGTTAGGGTTAGGGTTAGGGTTAGGGTTAGGGTTAGGGTTAGGGTTAGGGTTAGGGTTAGGGTTAGGGTTAGGGTTAGGGTTAGGGTTAGGGTTAGGGTTAGGGTTAGGGTTAGGGTTAGGGTTAGGGTTAGGGTTAGGGTTAGGGTTAGGGTTAGGGTTAGGGTTAGGGTTAGGGTTAGGGTTAGGGTTAGGGTTAGGGTTAGGGTTAGGGTTAGGGTTAGGGTTAGGGTTAGGGTTAGGGTTAGGGTTAGGGTTAGGGTTAGGGTTAGGGTTAGGGTTAGGGTTAGGGTTAGGGTTAGGGTTAGGGTTAGGGTTAGGGTTAGGGTTAGGGTTAGGGTTAGGGTTAGGGTTAGGGTTAGGGTTAGGGTTAGGGTTAGGGTTAGGGTTAGGGTTAGGGTTAGGGTTAGGGTTAGGGTTAGGGTTAGGGTTAGGGTTAGGGTTAGGGTTAGGGTTAGGGTTAGGGTTAGGGTTAGGGTTAGGGTTAGGGTTAGGGTTAGGGTTAGGGTTAGGGTTAGGGTTAGGGTTAGGGTTAGGGTTAGGGTTAGGGTTAGGGTTAGGGTTAGGGTTAGGGTTAGGGTTAGGGTTAGGGTTAGGGTTAGGGTTAGGGTTAGGGTTAGGGTTAGGGTTAGGGTTAGGGTTAGGGTTAGGGTTAGGGTTAGGGTTAGGGTTAGGGTTAGGGTTAGGGTTAGGGTTAGGGTTAGGGTTAGGGTTAGGGTTAGGGTTAGGGTTAGGGTTAGGGTTAGGGTTAGGGTTAGGGTTAGGGTTAGGGTTAGGGTTAGGGTTAGGGTTAGGGTTAGGGTTAGGGTTAGGGTTAGGGTTAGGGTTAGGGTTAGGGTTAGGGTTAGGGTTAGGGTTAGGGTTAGGGTTAGGGTTAGGGTTAGGGTTAGGGTTAGGGTTAGGGTTAGGGTTAGGGTTAGGGTTAGGGTTAGGGTTAGGGTTAGGGTTAGGGTTAGGGTTAGGGTTAGGGTTAGGGTTAGGGTTAGGGTTAGGGTTAGGGTTAGGGTTAGGGTTAGGGTTAGGGTTAGGGTTAGGGTTAGGGTTAGGGTTAGGGTTAGGGTTAGGGTTAGGGTTAGGGTTAGGGTTAGGGTTAGGGTTAGGGTTAGGGTTAGGGTTAGGGTTAGGGTTAGGGTTAGGGTTAGGGTTAGGGTTAGGGTTAGGGTTAGGGTTAGGGTTAGGGTTAGGGTTAGGGTTAGGGTTAGGGTTAGGGTTAGGGTTAGGGTTAGGGTTAGGGTTAGGGTTAGGGTTAGGGTTAGGGTTAGGGTTAGGGTTAGGGTTAGGGTTAGGGTTAGGGTTAGGGTTAGGGTTAGGGTTAGGGTTAGGGTTAGGGTTAGGGTTAGGGTTAGGGTTAGGGTTAGGGTTAGGGTTAGGGTTAGGGTTAGGGTTAGGGTTAGGGTTAGGGTTAGGGTTAGGGTTAGGGTTAGGGTTAGGGTTAGGGTTAGGGTTAGGGTTAGGGTTAGGGTTAGGGTTAGGGTTAGGGTTAGGGTTAGGGTTAGGGTTAGGGTTAGGGTTAGGGTTAGGGTTAGGGTTAGGGTTAGGGTTAGGGTTAGGGTTAGGGTTAGGGTTAGGGTTAGGGTTAGGGTTAGGGTTAGGGTTAGGGTTAGGGTTAGGGTTAGGGTTAGGGTTAGGGTTAGGGTTAGGGTTAGGGTTAGGGTTAGGGTTAGGGTTAGGGTTAGGGTTAGGGTTAGGGTTAGGGTTAGGGTTAGGGTTAGGGTTAGGGTTAGGGTTAGGGTTAGGGTTAGGGTTAGGGTTAGGGTTAGGGTTAGGGTTAGGGTTAGGGTTAGGGTTAGGGTTAGGGTTAGGGTTAGGGTTAGGGTTAGGGTTAGGGTTAGGGTTAGGGTTAGGGTTAGGGTTAGGGTTAGGGTTAGGGTTAGGGTTAGGGTTAGGGTTAGGGTTAGGGTTAGGGTTAGGGTTAGGGTTAGGGTTAGGGTTAGGGTTAGGGTTAGGGTTAGGGTTAGGGTTAGGGTTAGGGTTAGGGTTAGGGTTAGGGTTAGGGTTAGGGTTAGGGTTAGGGTTAGGGTTAGGGTTAGGGTTAGGGTTAGGGTTAGGGTTAGGGTTAGGGTTAGGGTTAGGGTTAGGGTTAGGGTTAGGGTTAGGGTTAGGGTTAGGGTTAGGGTTAGGGTTAGGGTTAGGGTTAGGGTTAGGGTTAGGGTTAGGGTTAGGGTTAGGGTTAGGGTTAGGGTTAGGGTTAGGGTTAGGGTTAGGGTTAGGGTTAGGGTTAGGGTTAGGGTTAGGGTTAGGGTTAGGGTTAGGGTTAGGGTTAGGGTTAGGGTTAGGGTTAGGGTTAGGGTTAGGGTTAGGGTTAGGGTTAGGGTTAGGGTTAGGGTTAGGGTTAGGGTTAGGGTTAGGGTTAGGGTTAGGGTTAGGGTTAGGGTTAGGGTTAGGGTTAGGGTTAGGGTTAGGGTTAGGGTTAGGGTTAGGGTTAGGGTTAGGGTTAGGGTTAGGGTTAGGGTTAGGGTTAGGGTTAGGGTTAGGGTTAGGGTTAGGGTTAGGGTTAGGGTTAGGGTTAGGGTTAGGGTTAGGGTTAGGGTTAGGGTTAGGGTTAGGGTTAGGGTTAGGGTTAGGGTTAGGGTTAGGGTTAGGGTTAGGGTTAGGGTTAGGGTTAGGGTTAGGGTTAGGGTTAGGGTTAGGGTTAGGGTTAGGGTTAGGGTTAGGGTTAGGGTTAGGGTTAGGGTTAGGGTTAGGGTTAGGGTTAGGGTTAGGGTTAGGGTTAGGGTTAGGGTTAGGGTTAGGGTTAGGGTTAGGGTTAGGGTTAGGGTTAGGGTTAGGGTTAGGGTTAGGGTTAGGGTTAGGGTTAGGGTTAGGGTTAGGGTTAGGGTTAGGGTTAGGGTTAGGGTTAGGGTTAGGGTTAGGGTTAGGGTTAGGGTTAGGGTTAGGGTTAGGGTTAGGGTTAGGGTTAGGGTTAGGGTTAGGGTTAGGGTTAGGGTTAGGGTTAGGGTTAGGGTTAGGGTTAGGGTTAGGGTTAGGGTTAGGGTTAGGGTTAGGGTTAGGGTTAGGGTTAGGGTTAGGGTTAGGGTTAGGGTTAGGGTTAGGGTTAGGGTTAGGGTTAGGGTTAGGGTTAGGGTTAGGGTTAGGGTTAGGGTTAGGGTTAGGGTTAGGGTTAGGGTTAGGGTTAGGGTTAGGGTTAGGGTTAGGGTTAGGGTTAGGGTTAGGGTTAGGGTTAGGGTTAGGGTTAGGGTTAGGGTTAGGGTTAGGGTTAGGGTTAGGGTTAGGGTTAGGGTTAGGGTTAGGGTTAGGGTTAGGGTTAGGGTTAGGGTTAGGGTTAGGGTTAGGGTTAGGGTTAGGGTTAGGGTTAGGGTTAGGGTTAGGGTTAGGGTTAGGGTTAGGGTTAGGGTTAGGGTTAGGGTTAGGGTTAGGGTTAGGGTTAGGGTTAGGGTTAGGGTTAGGGTTAGGGTTAGGGTTAGGGTTAGGGTTAGGGTTAGGGTTAGGGTTAGGGTTAGGGTTAGGGTTAGGGTTAGGGTTAGGGTTAGGGTTAGGGTTAGGGTTAGGGTTAGGGTTAGGGTTAGGGTTAGGGTTAGGGTTAGGGTTAGGGTTAGGGTTAGGGTTAGGGTTAGGGTTAGGGTTAGGGTTAGGGTTAGGGTTAGGGTTAGGGTTAGGGTTAGGGTTAGGGTTAGGGTTAGGGTTAGGGTTAGGGTTAGGGTTAGGGTTAGGGTTAGGGTTAGGGTTAGGGTTAGGGTTAGGGTTAGGGTTAGGGTTAGGGTTAGGGTTAGGGTTAGGGTTAGGGTTAGGGTTAGGGTTAGGGTTAGGGTTAGGGTTAGGGTTAGGGTTAGGGTTAGGGTTAGGGTTAGGGTTAGGGTTAGGGTTAGGGTTAGGGTTAGGGTTAGGGTTAGGGTTAGGGTTAGGGTTAGGGTTAGGGTTAGGGTTAGGGTTAGGGTTAGGGTTAGGGTTAGGGTTAGGGTTAGGGTTAGGGTTAGGGTTAGGGTTAGGGTTAGGGTTAGGGTTAGGGTTAGGGTTAGGGTTAGGGTTAGGGTTAGGGTTAGGGTTAGGGTTAGGGTTAGGGTTAGGGTTAGGGTTAGGGTTAGGGTTAGGGTTAGGGTTAGGGTTAGGGTTAGGGTTAGGGTTAGGGTTAGGGTTAGGGTTAGGGTTAGGGTTAGGGTTAGGGTTAGGGTTAGGGTTAGGGTTAGGGTTAGGGTTAGGGTTAGGGTTAGGGTTAGGGTTAGGGTTAGGGTTAGGGTTAGGGTTAGGGTTAGGGTTAGGGTTAGGGTTAGGGTTAGGGTTAGGGTTAGGGTTAGGGTTAGGGTTAGGGTTAGGGTTAGGGTTAGGGTTAGGGTTAGGGTTAGGGTTAGGGTTAGGGTTAGGGTTAGGGTTAGGGTTAGGGTTAGGGTTAGGGTTAGGGTTAGGGTTAGGGTTAGGGTTAGGGTTAGGGTTAGGGTTAGGGTTAGGGTTAGGGTTAGGGTTAGGGTTAGGGTTAGGGTTAGGGTTAGGGTTAGGGTTAGGGTTAGGGTTAGGGTTAGGGTTAGGGTTAGGGTTAGGGTTAGGGTTAGGGTTAGGGTTAGGGTTAGGGTTAGGGTTAGGGTTAGGGTTAGGGTTAGGGTTAGGGTTAGGGTTAGGGTTAGGGTTAGGGTTAGGGTTAGGGTTAGGGTTAGGGTTAGGGTTAGGGTTAGGGTTAGGGTTAGGGTTAGGGTTAGGGTTAGGGTTAGGGTTAGGGTTAGGGTTAGGGTTAGGG
>NC_140081.1:0-2500 GCF_964194135.1 Talpa europaea
AACCCTAACCCTAACCCTAACCCTAACCCTAACCCTAACCCTAACCCTAACCCTAACCCTAACCCTAACCCTAACCCTAACCCTAACCCTAACCCTAACCCTAACCCTAACCCTAACCCTAACCCTAACCCTAACCCTAACCCTAACCCTAACCCTAACCCTAACCCTAACCCTAACCCTAACCCTAACCCTAACCCTAACCCTAACCCTAACCCTAACCCTAACCCTAACCCTAACCCTAACCCTAACCCTAACCCTAACCCTAACCCTAACCCTAACCCTAACCCTAACCCTAACCCTAACCCTAACCCTAACCCTAACCCTAACCCTAACCCTAACCCTAACCCTAACCCTAACCCTAACCCTAACCCTAACCCTAACCCTAACCCTAACCCTAACCCTAACCCTAACCCTAACCCTAACCCTAACCCTAACCCTAACCCTAACCCTAACCCTAACCCTAACCCTAACCCTAACCCTAACCCTAACCCTAACCCTAACCCTAACCCTAACCCTAACCCTAACCCTAACCCTAACCCTAACCCTAACCCTAACCCTAACCCTAACCCTAACCCTAACCCTAACCCTAACCCTAACCCTAACCCTAACCCTAACCCTAACCCTAACCCTAACCCTAACCCTAACCCTAACCCTAACCCTAACCCTAACCCTAACCCTAACCCTAACCCTAACCCTAACCCTAACCCTAACCCTAACCCTAACCCTAACCCTAACCCTAACCCTAACCCTAACCCTAACCCTAACCCTAACCCTAACCCTAACCCTAACCCTAACCCTAACCCTAACCCTAACCCTAACCCTAACCCTAACCCTAACCCTAACCCTAACCCTAACCCTAACCCTAACCCTAACCCTAACCCTAACCCTAACCCTAACCCTAACCCTAACCCTAACCCTAACCCTAACCCTAACCCTAACCCTAACCCTAACCCTAACCCTAACCCTAACCCTAACCCTAACCCTAACCCTAACCCTA
Source organism: Talpa europaea (assembly GCF_964194135.1). Taxonomy (NCBI): domain Eukaryota; kingdom Metazoa; phylum Chordata; class Mammalia; order Eulipotyphla; family Talpidae; genus Talpa; species Talpa europaea. The sequence continues at coordinate 998 of NC_140081.1, forward strand.
ACCCTAACCCTAACCCTAACCCTAACCCTAACCCTAACCCTAACCCTAACCCTAACCCTAACCCTAACCCTAACCCTAACCCTAACCCTAACCCTAACCCTAACCCTAACCCTAACCCTAACCCTAACCCTAACCCTAACCCTAACCCTAACCCTAACCCTAACCCTAACCCTAACCCTAACCCTAACCCTAACCCTAACCCTAACCCTAACCCTAACCCTAACCCTAACCCTAACCCTAACCCTAACCCTAACCCTAACCCTAACCCTAACCCTAACCCTAACCCTAACCCTAACCCTAACCCTAACCCTAACCCTAACCCTAACCCTAACCCTAACCCTAACCCTAACCCTAACCCTAACCCTAACCCTAACCCTAACCCTAACCCTAACCCTAACCCTAACCCTAACCCTAACCCTAACCCTAACCCTAACCCTAACCCTAACCCTAACCCTAACCCTAACCCTAACCCTAACCCTAACCCTAACCCTAACCCTAACCCTAACCCTAACCCTAACCCTAACCCTAACCCTAACCCTAACCCTAACCCTAACCCTAACCCTAACCCTAACCCTAACCCTAACCCTAACCCTAACCCTAACCCTAACCCTAACCCTAACCCTAACCCTAACCCTAACCCTAACCCTAACCCTAACCCTAACCCTAACCCTAACCCTAACCCTAACCCTAACCCTAACCCTAACCCTAACCCTAACCCTAACCCTAACCCTAACCCTAACCCTAACCCTAACCCTAACCCTAACCCTAACCCTAACCCTAACCCTAACCCTAACCCTAACCCTAACCCTAACCCTAACCCTAACCCTAACCCTAACCCTAACCCTAACCCTAACCCTAACCCTAACCCTAACCCTAACCCTAACCCTAACCCTAACCCTAACCCTAACCCTAACCCTAACCCTAACCCTAACCCTAACCCTAACCCTAACCCTAACCCTAACCCTAACCCTAACCCTAACCCTAACCCTAACCCTAACCCTAACCCTAACCCTAACCCTAACCCTAACCCTAACCCTAACCCTAACCCTAACCCTAACCCTAACCCTAACCCTAACCCTAACCCTAACCCTAACCCTAACCCTAACCCTAACCCTAACCCTAACCCTAACCCTAACCCTAACCCTAACCCTAACCCTAACCCTAACCCTAACCCTAACCCTAACCCTAACCCTAACCCTAACCCTAACCCTAACCCTAACCCTAACCCTAACCCTAACCCTAACCCTAACCCTAACCCTAACCCTAACCCTAACCCTAACCCTAACCCTAACCCTAACCCTAACCCTAACCCTAACCCTAACCCTAACCCTAACCCTAACCCTAACCCTAACCCTAACCCTAACCCTAACCCTAACCCTAACCCTAACCCTAACCCTAACCCTAACCCTAACCCTAACCCTAACCCTAACCCTAACCCTAACCCTAACCCTAACCCTAACCCTAACCCTAACCCTAACCCTAACCCTAACCCTAACCCTAACC